>NC_089839.1:208766368-208811368 GCF_035609145.1 Eleutherodactylus coqui | reverse complement strand
ACAGACAGATTACAAGCAGTAAGTAGGCAGATTGTATGCAGATTGTAGGATGGATTAAAGACAGATTCCAAGCAGTAAGTAGGCAGATTGTATGCAGATCGTTTGACATGTTACAGACAGATTGCAGGCAGAATACAGGCACATTACAGGCAGATTACAGGCACATTACAGGCACATCGCAGGCAGATTGCAGGCAGATTGCAGGCACATTGTATGTAGATTGTATGCAGATTGTAGATAGATTACAAGCAGTAAGTAGGCAGATTGTATGCAGATTGTATGAAGATTGTAGGCAGATTGTAGGATGGATTACAGACAGATTACAAGCAGTAAGTAGGCAGATTGTATGCAGATTACAAGCAGTAAGTAGGCAGATTGTATGCAGATTGTAGGATGGATTACAGACAGATTCCAAGCAGTAAGAAGGCAGATTGCAGGCAGATTGTATGCAGATTGTAGGCAGATTACAAGCAGTAAGTAGGCAGATTGCAGACAGAGTGTATGCAGATTGTAGGATGGATTACAAACAGATTCCAAGCAGTAAGTAGGCAGATTGCAGGCAGATTGTATGCAGATTGTAGGCAGATTACAAGCAGTAAGTAGGCAGATTGCAGGCAGATTGTAGGCAGATTGTAGGATGGATTACAGACAGATTCCAAGCAGTAAGTAGGCAGATTGCAGGCGGATTGTATGCAGATTGTAGGCAAATTGTAGGCAGATTGTAGGATGGATTACAGACGGATTACAAGCAGTAAGTAGGCAGATTGTATGCAGATTGTATGCAGATTACAAGCAGTAAGTAGGCAGATTGTAGGATGGATTACAGACAGATTACAAGCAGTAAGTAGGCAGATTGTATGCAGATTGTAGGATGGATTAAAGACAGATTCCAAGCAGTAAGTAGGCAGATTGTATGCAGATCGTTTGACATGTTACAGACAGATTGCAGGCAGATTACAGGCACATTACAGGCACATTACAGGCACATCGCAGGCAGATTGCAGGCACATTGCAGGCAGATTGTATGTAGATTGTATGAAGATTGTATGCAGATTGTAGGATGGATTACAGACAGATTACAAGCAGTAAGTAGGCAGATTGTATGCTGATTACAAGCAGTAAGTAGGCAGATTGTATGCAGATTGTAGGATGGATTACAGACAGATTCCAAGCAGTAAGAAGGCAGATTGTATGCAGATTGTAGGCAGATTACAAGCAGTAAGTAGGCAGATTGCAGGCAGATTGTATGCAGATTGTAGGCAGATTGTAGGGTGGATTACAGACAGATTACAAGCAGTAAGTAGGCAGATTGTATGCAGATTATAAGCAGTAAGTAGGCAGATTGTATGCAGATTGTAGGCAGATTGTAGGATGGATTACAGACAGATTACAAGCAGTAAGTAGGCAGATTGTATGCAGATTGTAGGCAGTTTGTAGGATGGATTACAGACAGATTACAAGCAGTAAGTATGCAGATTGTAGGATGGATTACAGACAGATTACAAGCAGTAAGTAGGCAGATTGTATGCAGACTGTATGCAGATCGTTTGACGGATTACAGGCACATTACAGGCACATTGCAGGCAGATTGCAGGCAGATTACAGGCAGATTACAGGCACATTGCAGGCAGATTGCAGGCAGATTGTATGCAGATTGTAGACAGATTACAAGCAGTAAGTAGACAGATTGCAGGCAGATTGTATGAAGATTGTAGGCAGATTGTAGGATGGATTACAGACAGATTACAAGCAGTAAGTAGGCAGATTGTATGCAGATTGTTGGATGGATTACAGACAGATTACAAGCAGTAAGTAGGCAGATCATTTGACGGATTGCAGGCAGATTGCAGGCAGATTGTATGCAGATTGTAGACAGATTACAAGCAGTAAGTAGACAGATTGCAGGCAGATTGTATGAAGATTGTAGGATGGATTACAGACAGATTACAAGCAGTAAGTAGGCAGATTGTATGCAGATTGTAGGATGGATTTCAGACAGATTACAAGCAGTAAGTAGGCAGATTGCAGGCAAATTGTATGCAGATTGTAGGATGGATTACAGACAGATTACAAGCAGTAAGTAGGCAGATTGTATGCAGACTGTATGCAGATCGTTTGACGGATTACAGGCAGATTGCAGGCAGATTACAGGCATATTGCAGGCAGATTGCAGGCAGATTGTATGCAGATTGTAGACAGATTATAAGCAGTAAGTAGGCAGATTGCAGGCAGATTGTATGCAGATTGTATGAAGATTGTAGGCAGATTGTAGGATGGATTACAGACAGATTACAAGCAGTAAGTAGCTAGATTGCAGGCAGATTGTATGCAGATTGTAGGATGGATTACAGACAGATTACAAGCAGTAAGTAGGCAGAGTGTATGCAGATTGTAGGCAGATCGTAGGATGGATTACAGACAGATTACAAGCAGTAAGTAGGCAGATTGTATGCAGATTGTAGGATGGATTACAGGCAGATTACAAGCAGTAAGTAGGCAGATTGTATGCAGATTGTAGGATGGATTACAGACAGATTACAAGCAGTAAGTAGGCAGATTGTATGCAGATTGTAGAAAGATTACAAGCAGTAAGTAGGCAGATTGTATGCAGATTGTATGCAGATTGTAGACAGATTACAAGCAGTAAGTAGGCAGATTGTATGCAGATTGTAGGCAGATCGTAGGATGGATTACAGACAGATTACAAGCAGTAAGTAGGCAGATTGTATGCAGATTGTAAACAGATTACAAGCAGTAAGTAGGCAGATTGCAGGCAGATTGTAGGATGAATTACTGACAGATTACAAGCAGTCAGTAGGTAGATTGCAGACAGATTGTATGCAGATTGTAGGCAGATGGTAGGATGGATTACAGACAGATTACAAGCAGATTGTATGCAGATTGTAGGCAGATTGTAGGATGGATTACAGACAGATTACAAGCATTAAGTAGGCAGATTGTATGCAGATTGTAGGATGGATTACAAACAAATTACAAGCAGTAAGTAGGCAGATTGTATGCAGATTGTAGACAGATTACAAGCAGTAAGTAGGCAGATTGCAGGCAGATTGTATGCAGATTGTATGCCGATCGTTTGACGGATTGCAGGCAGATTGCAGGCAGATTACAGGCAGATTGCAAGCAGATTGTATGCAGATTGTTGGATGGATTACAGACAGATTACAAGCAGTAAGTAGGCAGATTGCAGGCAAATTGTAGGATGGATTACAGACAGATTACAAGCAGTAAGTAGGCAGATTGTATGCAGCTTGTAGGATGGATTACAAACAGATTACAAGCAGTAAGTAGGCAGATTGTATGCAGATTGTAAACAGATTACAAGCAGTAAGTAGGCAGATTGCAGGCAAATTGTATGCAGATTGTATGCCGATCGTTTGACGGATTACAGGCAGATTGCAGGCAGATTACAGGCACATTGCAGGCAGATTACAGGCAGATTGCAGGCAGATTGTATGCAGATTGTTGGATGGATTACAGACAGATTACAAGCAGTAAGTAGGCATGTTGCAGGCAGATTATTGTCAGTATATAGGCAGTATATAGGAGGTGCTGAGGCAGTGCATCAACGGGGACTACATAGAGGGCTCGATGGAGGGGGTTATTTGCTGCGGGGAGTGGGTCGGGTGCTCTTACCTAGGCTTCTTTATGGAAAATGGCAGTGAGAAACATGTGGTGGCTGAATCCTCCCTTGCACGGCCTCTCAAATCACTCCACCTCCCTACTGCTCGTCGTGTCGTCCAACCAATGGGGTGGCTGGAATAGGCATTACAAGCAGTAGAGTTCCCCGCCTCCCGCGAGTACGTCATCGACTGAATCACGTGACCGGCGTCTCGGGAGCGCGCACGTCGGGCTCCATGAAGCGCGGTCCACCATGGGAGAAAACCCTGGTGCACCTTGGAAGAAATTTTATAAGTTGCTGAAACGCTGGAACGGTGAGTAGAAACCATCATTAAAAGCCATTTAAACTTGTGCATAGTAATGTTTGCTTTAGAAGGGGGACTGGGCAAAAAAAAAAAATCACTTCTGCCTCGGGACAACCCCTTTAAGTTTCTTCTGTTCCTTTTGGTGGCCTATAGAAAACCCCTATCAGGATTTTGTTATTTTTTTCTCCCTGTATTTCTACCCACGGAGATTCCACCTGTTCATCTCCTTTAGCTATATCTTCATTGCGGTTTGACACCTCTTCTATCCACCTTAATAATACGTTTTCAGTTTCTTCTGTTGCTTTTGGTGGCCTATAGAAAACCCCGATCAGGATTTTATTTTTTTCTCCCTGTTTTTCTACCCACGGAGATTCCACCTATTCATCTCCTTTAGCTATATCTTCTCGTAGCCTCAGCATTAGGTACAATTCTAGGCATTTGTTTTTTGACAATGAGTGTATATTATGCAGGCGAGGATCCGCTTTGCTAAAGACTCTGTATCACACAACTCCTCTAGCTGAGTGAAGGAAACATCAAGTGCTCCATTGCTGAAAAAGGTTTGGAACCACTGGTCTAGGCTTTATGTATTGTTGTTTGGTGATTGCTAATTCCTTAGCAACTATGATTGACCATTTGTGGATATATAGATACAGTCGACGGAAAATCGCTACATTTGTGTGCAAGAGCACTAAAGCTCAATCCTGAATGGAGACACTGACTAGAGAAAGCTCACTGTCACATCCATTCTTTCAATTATCAAAGGTACCAGGTCTCTGTGTGCCATACGGGGTTTGCGCCAGAGCCTGTTGGGAAGGGTCACTATATATACCCACGCCCAAATAAGGTTACACTTGCAAAACCACATGCACATGTATGAATCCGCCCTTTAAGTGAATCTGGAAAAATTGGAAAACTGTTGTAGGTGTGTTCAAATTGGCAGCTGGTGGGGCTAATGCAAGCAGGTGGGATCGAATATTTCTGCTTCCTAAACATAATAAACTGCTTCTATGTGCAGCATGATAATTTTTAAACTTTGTGCAAGGGCTCGGCGATAGATCAAAAATTACAATTTCGTTTTTTTTCAAACTTAAGGACAATTTTTGATTTTAATCTTGATTTTCATTTTTTTGCAAAAACAAGCTAAGGGAATGCCAAGACACATTTTTTACATAAAGGAATTGCATGATTATCAGAACTGTCCTTAGCTGTCACCATCAATTAGAAGGTTGAATTAACACGGCTGTGTGCGGTCCATGTGAAGAATGTGAAGCTCTATGAGGCTTCGTAAGCTTGCTGAGGTGCGGCGGTCTCACAGAGAAGGCGCACAACAAGCTGCTCCTGGAACTGCAGGAAGGCGAGCGTTCCCGGGGCTTCTTGTAGATTACAGATTACAGGTAGCGATCTGAATAATGCCGGGCTCACACGGCCGTATGTGGAATCAGCTTGCGGAGGTCTGCAGCGGATGCCGGTTGTGAGGCCAGCTGTGGCCCTGCGTACGGCCACGTAATATACTGCACATAACTGCATACTCACAGTACACAGTACTCATGCACAGTACACCTTTTTTTGTTTATATTTCCCAGGCCCTCACTTAGGTACCTGCAGCCCGTACACAATGTAATTGCGAATGGGCTGCAGGTATATCCACGACCATAGAGCACAATGGGTTCTATGTTGCAAATATCCGTTCTGTTTTACATAGTACCGACCGGCTAATGTGAGCGGAATCGCGGAATCCACTGCATTTGATTCATCTGCGTATTGCCGCGGATCAAAGACATACAGAATCCGCAATTTCTATCTGGTCATGTGAGACCAGTCTAAGGTAGATAGCTAAGTTTTTATAGTGTGACCGGGGACCGCTCTACGAGGCCACCGGTCACTGCTCCAGGCTCTGGTCTGTCTTTGATAGTCGGAAGCACGGGAATTTTACATTTCCTAAGCCTCGCTGGCTCCTGCGCATGTAACCGTCATTCTGCCGGCAGGCGCATGCGCAGAAGTCGGTAAGGGTCCGTGAAGGATAATCGCGTCAGGGTTCAAATGCGGAGGACTCTGGTAAAGCGTTTCATCTCCCCTCACCATTCAGGAAAAATTAAACTTCAACTTTTTTAAACTTTTATGTGATCACCGCTATCCAATGTGATCAGGGATCACTTATCATGGCTCTCAGTCACTGCAGCAGGTTCTTGGCCACCTTTAGTAGCCAAGAGCAAGGAGACTTTAAATTACTGCAGCAATCCGCAGCTTTTGCACATCTGTCCGACAGTTTGACGACAGGCGCATGTGCAGAAGCTGCGGTAAGGTCCGTGGATAAATCGGGGAGCCTTAGGTACATAATTTCATCTCCGCTCATGTCTATGATCATGAGGGGAGATGAAACAAACTTTTTATTTCTTTTTTTTTACTTTACATGCTGGATATCTAATGGATAACAGTGATCATGTGACCAGGGACTGCATACCACAGCCCCCAGTGACATCTCCTGGCTCTCGGCTACTCATGCTAGCTGGGAGCAGGGAGATTTTAATTCTCCCAGGCTCTCCGGCCTTCTGCGCATGTGCCCAACATTGTGGGACATCATGGAGGATTGAGGTGAGTGGTTTATTTCCCTTTTTGTTTACTTTTATGCGATCGCCATTATCCATTGGATAAATCAGTTTTAGCTTAGTGTCTGAAGGAGGCAGACCTCTTGCTCTGCAGGTCTTCTTTTTTTAAATTTTTTTTCTTCTTCACTTCTAGCTGGGCATCGGGGATTGGCTAACAAGTGGGGAAGGGTCAAAAAGTGCTGCCAAACACACTGTTATCCACTCCTCTAAGAAGACAAAATGGACCAGAGCATCACTTATGACTCTGCTTCCCGCCAGCAATAGGGTCATCTGAATGTTCCGGACTCCTACCCCCAATTCCAGCGACCTGTCAATGCGATGTCACTGAAGCAGTGACCCTGCTGGTGGCTGGGGGAGCTGAAGGGAAGAGGATTAAGATACATGAGTAGACGAGAGTAGGTGAATATTGCACCATCGTACCTCCACTTCTTTTCCCCTTCTCACCTTCCCCCTTGGATCCATCCACCACCGCGCCGATGACTGTAGTTGTTGGCACGCTCTTCCCTCCCCCATCAGTGCAGCGATGATGTACCTTCGGGGCAGGGGGCAATATCTGGGGTCCCATTAGTATGCAGGGAGGGTGTGCAATTACACCTGATCCCTGCACTATCCTTCACAATACTCTCTCATTCCAGTCGGGTTATGCTCTAGCGAGCCCCTGGCCTCTAGAACCCTAGAGGATGCAACCAGGGACCTCCCTCTGCCCATGCTGCTACTTGAAGATGGAGCCGCCTCCAGCCTAAGCTTAACTTGAGCCTCCGGCTGTAGGCTGGTATAGGCAGCAACTGGGGGCAGGACTGCCAACTAATGGTGTTTGGGTGAAAATTGCCCCCCTCCCTGCGTGAATCCTCTAGGTATCCGGCCTGGCCCTTGCTCCCAGCTGTGAGTGCTACTGGCCTTGCCTCCAGGCAGACAGGCAGGGTGGGCTCAAATCAAACCCTTGGCTCCTAGGCCTGTTTAGGCCATGCCATAGGCGGGGCTCCGGATGCTGCGCGACCCAACAGCGGTGCTGCCTCTGGATGGGGCTCAGATTGAGTCCATGGATTCTAGGCCTGGTAGACAGTGATGCAGCTGGGGCTCTGGATGGTGTGCAGGGAGGGGGTGGAACCTTCTTCTCTCCATGCGTGCTTCACTTACAGCACCAAAAATCCAGCCTCTCCCCCCCCAACCTTCCAGGCCTGTTTAGGCTGCAATGGAGGGGGGAGGAGTATAGAAACCCATCAGGGTTCTAACCGCCATGTGGACAATCTGCTGTCATCTGTAAAGCGAGAGACGCATTATAGCTAATCTGCCTTCATACATTGAATCATAGTATGAGGCGGCGTATTTGCTCCCCTCTTTCTGAGGTGCAAATATCCTGCTGATAGACCCCGTGTCTGAGAGGACATTTGGCCTTTCCGTATCTGACATCATAGTTATATACGCAATGATAAGAGAACCTTCTTTAGGCCAAGAATGGTACCCTTCACAAAGCAGTATTTTTACCATGCTCAGGCATGGTATGTACCAGTAATTAACACTTCTATCTATGGGAGGAATAAGTCCATCATGCAACAGTCTGCATAGCCTGACTTTACATTCCCAGGAGTTTGAGTGGTCATCATCTACCATAAACCAGGGTTTTTGACAAGACTTTATTTGTATGTGGTGTGGCAAGTGGGGTTCACTCGCCACTGGATCGCCAACCTCTCTGTTAGTAAATAGGCACCACACGTGTACAAAATGGCTCACGAGACTTGAAATCTCTTTAAATTTGGCACCTGCCAGTTTTATTTCATGTTGCATATCATAAAATCCGAGCCGCAGCCCATCCTGCGGACAGGCTGCGGATCGGATAACTTCAAGGATCTCTCCCATGATCTGTTTATACCCAGGACTGCGACGGTAACAGAAGGGCATCCTCTACATCTAAAAGAAAGCAGGTTTTATCACGAACACATAGAGGGGTTCTTTACTGTAAGAGCAGTGAGACCGTGGAACTCTCTGCCTGAGTATGTGATAATGGCAAAATCGATAGAGGAGTTTAAGGGGGGACATCTTTTTAGAGCACTACAATATTACTGGATATTGACATAAGGTGAACAGTGGGGGTTTTTTTTATCTCAAATCTTGATCCAGGGATTACACTGACTGCCATTATGTAGTTGGGAAGGGATGTTTTTCTCCAAATGAGCTAAAGTGGCTCGTTGTTTTTTTATTTATTTTTTGCAATCCTCTGGACCAACAAGCGGGTGGAAATCGGCTGAACTAGATGGACATTTTCTTCATTCAGCCTAACATACTATATTACTTTGTTACTATGTAACTCTCTACCGGCCAACACTCACACTTCTGGTAGCACCGCCACATCCTGGGTAGAGTAGGCCCAAGCCAAGCAGAAGGGAATCGCTCAGCTTCCTCTATTCTCTCCACACATGGACTGATCTGTGTCTGTGTAGCTCTCGCACAGACTTGCAGACTTGTCATCTCTTCCAAACAGAATAGAAGAAGACCCAGTCTCTAACTCTCTTCTACTTTTGCAAGAACTCCTGCTAACTCTCAGACTTCTGATAGACTGACTTGCATACACTTTGCAAACACCTAGCACAATCACATGACACATAAAGTGATACATTTTCCAGACATAACCCAGATGTTAACCCATTCAGTGCTGCAGAGGTGTAATACACATCAAATGCATACCACATAGAAGACACTGATAATACTATTGCATGAGACAAACATTTAACATTATGGAGAGACCCCGCTAACTCTGGGCCACTACACTGGCATCTGTCGTAATCTGTATTATTATTTGTTTGTAATCTACATTATTATGTGCTTGTATGAAGTACCCAACGGGCTACTTAAAACATCAGCAGTAGCAGCCGATTCAGAGACATCCAACACTGGAGTGCTCATGCCTGTTAGTACTACAGTTGCATGGGACAATATCCTGTACTGAGAATAGGGTCTATATATATCCTCTTCTGGTCTTCTTTCAGATTGCTTTTTCTTAAAAATTTGCCACCATAGCTACGCCCCCTCTGCCACATCAGCACCACGTCTGCTCCTATGGCAAGACCCATAAGCCCCATAGACCAGCAGCTCTGGAGGAGGAAGAGAAGATGCCACACAGCCTTCACCTGTAATCCGGCCTGAGATAACTGCCCCTACAGCGACCCGGGAGACAATTCTCAAGAAGGGAGAACAGCGCCTGCTGCCTCTAATTTCATAAGTATACTTGTATTCTTCATGTTAGGAACTCCTGAGAGCTCCCAGCACCTCTCTGGATACCTGCCTCCCAACAGGACAGAAAAAACACTAGGGAGGTTGGGAAAGGAAGGGGAGCTTTAAAGCTCTCTGTGTGTTCCTGTCCTAGCAGAAGGCGGCGATCTCAGGAGTGCTGTCTCTTCTTAAAATAAACCCTCAAAGTTGATGGCTACCTAAGTATCCATCAACTTTGAGGGTTATATTACTTAAAAGATGACACATCAACCAACTATTACTGTAATTGATAACTTCCTTCAGAGAATCAACTTTCCATCACTATCTGAGGTACAACTCAACAGCCTTATTGCTCCTATTCTCCCATCAGAAGAAGCTGATGTAATTATATCTTAAACCCAATAAATCTCCGGGCCCTGATGGCTTCACCAATCAATGCAAACTTTTTTTCATCCATATTATCCCCACATTTAATTTATACTTTTAATAGAACAGTTTCCTGTGGACGTCTCCCAGTAGGAATGCTACAAGCCATTATTGTCACAATTCCCAAACCAGGAAAAGCTTCAGATACATCTGCCAATTTCAGGCCAATTTCTTTACTAAATTTGACACCAAGATATATTCAAAACTCCGAGCTCAGAGACTTCTTTCAGTTCTTCCTAACATAATTCATAATAACCAAGGAGACTTTAAGAAAGGGAGAAAGACCCTGGATGGTACCAGGAGGGTGATCAATCTAATTGTAAGGGCTGAACTCAGTGGAATGTCTTCTCTGCTCCTTGCTTTGGATATAGAGAAGACACTTGACAGACTATATTGGACTACATTTTGCTTTTGTAACACTACATAAATTTAGCATACAAGGCAATATGTTCAGAGCAATACAAGCTCTATACAGTTATTTTTCGGCCAGGGATCTAGCGGATTGGTCAATCTTCAAAACCTCTTCGAATTACTAATGGGAACTTGTCAAGGGTGCCCTTTGTCTCTGTTATTATTTACCCTAGTAATGGAGCCTCTTGCTGAACTAATTAGAACAGAAGAGGGCGTGAGGGACATCCTGACAGGTTTAAGAAATCATAAAATTGGCCATTTTGCAGATGATGTGCTTTTAGCATAATCAAACCATCGTTAACAGCTGTGTATGATATCCTACTCGAGTTTAAGGCTCATTTACAGGCAAAGATATCATAACGATTAAAAGATTGAAAGTTTTAGCGATCATTTTGCATAAAGTGGTAATGGACACTAATGTCCATTAACACTTTATTATCTTTATTTGCATGTAAAAGAGCCTGCAAGAGCTCGGGCTGGGCTCTGCATACAGCTGCATTGTTCTCCTTGGGCAGTCAGCAGAATACAATGGAATCTCCTGCCTCCAGTGGAAAACACAGCATGCGGTCTGTTAAGAGATACTTTATCTCTCTTGGCTGAATAGTGGGTGTTAATCTCACCTGAAAATCATTGTTCAGATAAAAAGTGCCTGATGCTTAATTATCGCTCATTTATGGTCATTTGAATAAACCACAAATACTAAGAATTAATGTAGTCAACTCTTTGAGAGACTTTTTTGCCCTTCGAAATAATATACAATATATAAACACTTTTTTTAATGTGGAATCCTTGGTTTCAATTATTTCCCTGATACATTTGCCTTTGTTTTTTATTTGAGTTATTGCTTAAACTTTGTTTCTAATTTTTTCTTCTCCTCTGTTCTCTCTTAAAGTATCTTTTTTAAGTCTTTTGTGTTACATATAGAATTGTATGGTTCACTGTTATATCGTACCAGCCACTATCTGTGAATCTAAAATGCTTTTGTAACCTTTCTTTTGAATGTAAGGCTTGAAAATGTTCAATAAAAATTGATTGGAAAAAAGGAAACGTCTCCCGAATCCGTCCTTTCCTCACTGCAGAACCTCTTCCTATTGCCCTTATTCACTCTTGGTCTGATTACTGCAAGATCGGTCTTCCATTCACTAAACTAAATTCGACCGGAATGCAGTAGCCAGACTTATCATTTTGGAGGCATCGCTATACTGACGCCTCCACCCTGTGTTGGTCACTGTACTGATTGCCTGTCCAATATAGAATACAATTGAAACTCATCACTCTCAACCATAAAGCCCTTCCCAATGACGCATCACCCTAAATCTCCTCCCTCATCTCGGTCTACTACCCTATCCATGCTCTCCACTCTGCTAAGAACTTAGAGTAAATTTCTCTCTAATTCAAACCTCCTACTCCCGCCTCCAAGATGTTTCACAAGCCGCACCAGTTTTCCGGAACCCACTATCCCAGACAATCAGGCTAATTCCCAATGCCCACAGCTTTACGCGTGCCCTAAAAACACACCTACCATATTTCCTAAGCTAAACTCTTCTGCCTTTACGCTGTCTCTACAATCTCCCTTGACAACCTCTGACCCTTCTTCCCATTGCATCCCCCACACACCACATCCATCCATTATTCATAAACACAGCTGGGGATCCACTCACACAGCTTTATGTATGTATAGTAGTCTATGTGTATACTTCCTTATAGTCTGCAAGCTCTTGTAAGCAGGGCCCTCACCCCGGTAGTTCAAGACGTTCATGGGTTTATTACTGGACGTTATGACATTTTTTTCAAAGTTATCCCCAAAGTGTAAGTGCAGAAAAGTATATTAGCACTATATAAATAAAGATTATTATTATTACTCCAAACAGCCAATGGAAGCCAGGAAGGGGAGTAGGTGATAGACACACTACTGTTCTCTATGAGAGTTAACTGAAAATATCTTTCATGATGGCTCAGTACCGTATAAAAGGGTTGTCTCATCATAGACATTGGTTGCACATCTGGATTAGTGGAGTCCAACCCGTGTGATCCCAGCCAATCACTAGAACAGAATGCAGCACATCATTTCCTATTGGCCCCATTCCGCTTTTTTAAATCTAGCAATATTATGGGCCATCATACTCAATAATTGGCCATATGGTTGTCCTGAAAAAAACAGATGGAGCCAAAATAAAAGTGTTGTTCTTTCTATAACTAGGGATTATTTTTGCAGCAGCACTTATATTTCAAGCATCCTGAAAAATCCTGAAAAATCATGCTGCATCCTCAAAAATCCTAAAAAATCATGCTAGGGCTTATTTTCAGGCAATGTCTTATTTTCAGGGAAACGGGGTAGCTAAGTATAAATGCTTGGCGTTTGTTAATCGCTGCATTCAAAGACCCCTTACAGTTTTGGTTTTTTTTGCAAGCAGTGCTGTGTAAGGCTGCCTTCACACTAGGGTGAAAATCATGTAAGATTTGGGCATTGCAAGACGCACCCATTGTTTTTAAGGGGGCAGCGCGGCTTTGAAAGAAATGTGAGAACTCTGCGATCCTCTGTGGCGATGCGAGGCTGTTTTCATATGAGCATCCATGGGCTTTCACATGGTAGCAAGTGCGATATCCGGCCGTGATTCCCAGCCGGTTATCGCACTCGCCAGTGTGAAGCTAGCCTTAGGGCTCAGTCACACGGGCGCATCGGCACCCGTACACCGTCGCCGATGCGCCAGTGTGACTGAGTCGTTACTGCAGAAAGAAGTCGGCTGTACCTGAAGACGGACGTCTCTCTGCAGCGCTGATTAAAGAACACATGACTGGCAATGAAGCCGGTCACATGTTCTTTCCTCCGGCGCTGCAGAGAGACCGTCTTGAGGTACAGCCATCTGCTACCCGCAGTAACACGAGCGCTGATGCGCCCGTGTGACTCAGCCCTAAGGGGTATTTTTTGTGGGATGAGTTGTACTTTGTTGATCGTTTTGATTACTTTCTATTTCGTTTTTTGTACGATGATAGGAAAATTAGCTATTTTGGCCATATTGGCCGTTCATATTTCATGACAGTTTGGAGCCCAGTGATGTATATGTTGTAGGCAATGTGTGAAATGAGTCATTATATAGAATGCCCAAAATGGGACGGCAAAGTATGAAATGATTAATATTTCACACATTTCCTCTTTATTCTATGCAGTGCCAAACAGCGAACCTGCAAAGTATAAAATACTCCCACTAGTAGTGGATTGCCCCCCAACCTCCGCATCCTAGCCTCGGCCATCCATCTTTTTTCCTGCACCAAAAGATATGATTCTAAAGGCCTCCCATTTCTCTTGATCATCTTTGAGATTTTTCGGCATCTTGATTGAAGCCCATCTGTGATAAATTATGTTATTATTTCATATTATTTTATAATTGTCCTTCTCACGATCTATGTTAAAAAATGAAAAAATCCTAATGTCCGGAAGTTTTCACACTGACCACTGAGCCTAATAATAGTCTGACACTTCCAATTCCAGAGAAAACTTTTCAGTAGTCATCTCATTATCATCACAGGCAGGATTACAATTAAAGGTGACACTTGTATAGAGATAACACAGACATTTTCCACCGGAAGTGACGGACCGCAGCGATAACTGGTTTACATCCGGCCTGGTACCACTATGATTTGTGTGCCCTCTGAGTACTGACTCTAACTATCCGAGTGCCTCACGTTGCCCCCGGGCCTTTATGTGGTGCCGGTGGCATTATGCGGACGGGCGCACATTTCTGTCTCGTCACTTCCGGTCTCTACCGGACGTGACGTATCGCGGCATGGTATGCCGGAACTATAGGCTACCATGCTTGTTCCGCAAACTAACGGGTCCCCCATGCATCTACTTACAATTTTACCCGGATGCTTTAGTACTCTCCAGCGCTGACACCTTGTGGACCTATTTGGTCACCGGATGCGACATAGCGTTCCTGAACCACACTGGCTATTCCAGATTAAGGTAATTACAACTTCAATAGATTACAATTTGCCACACCTGATGCGGTGGGAACCTCCTTCTTTTTGTCCAATCCTGTGCTGACACTTTGGTGGGGGATGTGTCTTTTGAGTCTTTTATGATTGGTGGGGGTTCATTTATATGCTTGTCTCTGTCTCTATGTGAACATGCTTGACAAAGTCCTCTGCGTAGGACGAAACGTTGCAAGTTTTGTTTTTGCTTATGGAGTCCTTTGCTAAATAAAGATGGAAATTGGAATTGCATCCCCTGAAGAATCCAGGATGTTCTTTTGAAATAGCTTCAATTGATGCTGCTTTCCTCAAATACTCTCTCTGTGCCTGACTGGGACCCTTGAAGTCCGGATCCCACGGTGAGCGTGCATCTACCAGCTTGACGCTGTCTTCTATCATTTTTCTCCCTATTTATAAGCCTCTGTGGCTGAAGGTGTGCTGTTGAGATCCTTTGTTTTTCTATATTTTTTACATTGTATTCATATTCACTGCGTTTTCTACATGTGCAAAAAAGAATAAGAAGATCCAATTGATGTCTTTTTTTTACCCACTGTCTCCTGCCAACATGAAGTGCATACGCACGCAACGGCGTATTTGCTGTGCTTTTACTCAATCCCATAGAATATAATGGGTGATTTCAATCCCTGATACGGACCAAAATAGGACATGCAGCAATTTGTTTTTTTATGCACGTACAATATATGTGGAATTCACAGACGTGACTACCACTAAAAACGTATTTTATTAAATATATTAAAAGACATAAACTGGGCACTACAAAGACAACACACAGCAACCAGGTACCTCCAGACACAGATTCGTTATAGGAGGATAAGGACCTGGAGTTATTTGATACTTGATAAGCGATAAAAAAAATGTTTGATAACAACCAAAAACACTCTACCCAAGATGGATTCAAAAAAGCAAAGGATAATTCAATATAGGAGCCAAAAGAGCTGGTTTATTCTATGTGTAAACAAGGCAGGGTTACCATTTGGACTTTCACTTGTGATGGAACACTATCACTATCAGTGATCAGGACTCAGGCTCCAACAATTGAGCGTCCTGAATTGTTATGGGTGTCGACAAGACAGGATCACCATCTAGGTATTCACTTATGATGATCAGTACTTGAGTAAGCCAGTACAAATACTCAGATCAGTACTAGAGTTGGTCAGTACTTATACTCTACGCGTTTCACCATTAATTTGTTGGATCATCAGGAGATACAGTACTTGAGTCATAGGTTCAGAGGTAGAGGGAATGAGAAATCCCCGAGAGAACATCAAACTGATATATAAAAAGCTGTATCTAATATGAATACAGCAAAACTTGTGTAGTGATCAGAATAAATATCCTTATTATAGGAGAGTTCTATACTCTCAATTAGGGCATTAAGGTAACTCTTAGGGTTGGGGGCCTGCCAAAAGGTACCTCTAAGCAAGGAAGCTTGTCTTGTGTGCTAGCGGTTAATAGCTGGATGATATATGTAGGTACATAACGAGAGGTGTTTATTTCAAAGTATGCCCGTCAATACACGCACAGAGGTAGAGTAGAGCGTCTCCGAAAATATGGGGGGGGGCACTGCTCTCAAATATCTGAGCGCTAGAGAGATGGTATAATGCTTGTCATGCACAAGTAGGATACTCAAAGTAGTTAGCGTATCGAGTTAGAATTTAGGTCATCAATATGGGGATAAGGCATAAAATTATGTCCTGATCTCCTGACCCAATTAATTGCACTTAAGCAAACAAGAATAGCTAAAGTGCTAGATTCCAACCCAAAGTGCTCGCATTAGAGGTCATTGGTGTGGAGGTATGACATTAATATAAGTCAAACTCTCCTGACCTAATTGTAGAAGCACTTTTAGATGTCCAAACTGCTCGCATAGAGGTCATTAGTATGGAGGTATGACATTAGTATGAGTCAAACTCTCCTGACCTAGTTGTAGAAGCACTTTTAGATGTCCAAATTGCTCGCATAGAGGTCATTAGTATGGAGGTATGACATTAGTATGAGTCAAACTCTCCTGACCTAGTTGTAGAAGCACTTTTAGACGCTGTGCATGCTCTCAAGATAGACAAGCCATAAAGCTAGTTTCCTAGTAGTTAGATTTCAGGCAAGCAACCTCAGCAAACCCCCCAGATATAGGGCTCAAGAGAGAGCAAAGAAAAAGGTATGACCCATCGCCTTGATGGTAGGCTAGGGAATGAAAAATGCCCCATTTGGAGCTGCTTATATATCCATAGACACGCCTCCAAGGGGGCCGGCTTAATCGATACAGCCTATCGTGGCATGTCAGTCCATAAACAGAGGCTATCTGCCGCTAAGAAGCAAAGAAAATCCGGTGTAGCAGTCCCAATCCAGGAATCTGTACCTGAACAGCCCAGGGATAGATTCTGATCCTGGGGTGCAGGCCTTTAGCTTCTGGATCCATCCACCGATTGCCTATGCGGAAGGACAATGTAGCTGTGGGTATCCGGGACGCAAGCCGTTACCTAGGTAACGGAATACGGAACAGACGTCAACACGTAGCTGACGTCACTGCGCACGTAGCGCGCACGTACAGCTTCTTCTGTGGGGATAGACCCACTACTTGATGTCGTTGCCTGTACTGCGGCGTCCTGAAGGATACGCCCGCACATGCATAAACGAGAAAGGGGAGTGTCAAGGACCGAAGACTTACCTCGGGGCGGGTAGGAGGGACTAGACGGATGCCGGGCCGAACGGACAATCCCGTCGTAACGGAGGGAGTGGTGCCAGATAAATGAGGTCACACAGGAGGCGTGACTGATAGTCAACTAAGCACAATTCTAGAGTATAAAACTCCTAATTAAAACAACATAAAGGACTGATGTCTCCCTTTTGAGCTTGTTATGTGTGTAAGTATCTATATTACAGCCGCTGATGTTTCACAACGATATAAATAATGATGGTAGAATTAACATTGCGGCTTTAAATAAAAGTGTAGTGACCAAAAGACGTTTAGAGAAGGTCTTTAGAATAAGAGAAAAAAAAAAAAATATGTGGGGTTTACAATGGGGTTTATATTGTTAGTATTACATCTGTAAGATTGCAATAGATAGAAAATATGCCCATGTGAATGTGCCTTTAATCATGTTACAAGGCCTGTTGAATGGTCAAACGTTGACTTATAAGGATAGGTGATGCTGTGGAGGTACTTTTCCATTTCCTATTTGCATACTTTTTTCCCAGGGTGCATGGTATGGTCCATATAAGACTCCCTACTCCAACTTGTTGCTCTCCTCAAGGAGAACTGTATTCCCCAGACTCAAGAAGGAAGAAAATGGTCTCATCAGACTGAGAGTATTCCACAATACGGTAGGCAGGATCATTGTGGCCTTGTGTGACTTGTCAGTGTGTCAGTGCATCAGGCTGGGAGTAATTCACAATTCTGTAGGCAGGATCATTGTGGCCTCGTGGGAGCTGATGTGCCGTGTCAGTGTCTCAGTCTCTGGACCTAGCTCCGCCCCACCCCACCTCCTCTCATTGCAAATAATGCAGAGAGGCGGAGAGGGGGTGGGAGCTCAGACCACTGCTCCCGACCCTTCCAGCCTCCTCCCCCTGCAGCCGGGCGTGAATACCCAGCCGATAGACAGTCGTCTGAATAAGCCCTGAAACATATGTCCTCCACAGTAAAGGTCCTTTGTCGAGGGCAGATTTGTTGTCCAAATGAGCGCTGATTATCGCTATACTGTAACATGTCGAATGGTGCTTGTTTAAAGAGCCCTTTACATGAACAGATGCAAACTGTACAGGCACAAACCATCCTTAGGGCTTATTCAGACGACCGTATTTCGGCCATGTTTTCACGCCGGCCAATATACGGCGTCTCTCTCTGCAGAGGGAGAAGGCTGGAAGAGCTGGGAGCAGTGCGCTGAGCTCTCGCCTCCTCTCCACCCACCTGCACTATTTTCAATGAGGAGAGGTGGGACGGAGGCGGAGCAAATTCCCGAAACTTAGCCCCGCCCCCGTCTTGCCTCCTCTCATTGCAAATAGTGCAGAGGGGTGGAGAGAAGGCAGAGAGGGTTCAAGAGCTCAGAGCACTGCTCCCGGCTCTTCCAGCCTCCTCTCCCTGTAGAGAGAGAGAGACGCCGTATATCGGGCAGCGTGAATACCCGGCCGATATATGGTCGTCTGAATGCACACTTAGGGTGACTACCCACTACAGTTCTTTTTCACTGTGAAATTCACAGCCTTTTTTTTTTTGCTGCAGGGGTCTATGGGACTTGTAATGTTAAAATCGCGATCGCGCAAAATCGCAATTTACCACGAAATTGCGATTTTAACATTACAATTCCCATAGACCCCTGCAGAAAAAAAATGCTGTGAATTTCGCAGTGAAAAAAAACTTTAGTGGGTAGTCCCCCTACGTATGTGCCTGTGTATGAGGGGTGATGATGAGCGATACAGCTATAGGGTGATCGAGCTCTGGGCTTACAGCTAACTCCAATCAATGTGCAGCCTTGGGGCTCATTCATATGGGTGTATGAAATTTCAGTACTTGAAATATGCAGTTTTTTTACTGCATTTATATGAGCGGATACCAGCAAGCGTTCGCGTACAGAACGTATTTTAATATGCACGAGGCTGGGAGAGGGCAACCAACAGGCTGATACGTCACCGTTACTTCACCCGCTTGCATGTAACACCTTCCTGTGGAATAGAATGGCAAGTAAATGCCAAATTAGTGCCAGCTGTCTTCTTTCCCCAGCGTTATATGCAGAGTAACTTCCTCACCCTCCCCTCCCTTTTTTCAGCTGCCATACAGTCTATGGTAGCTTCCTGCATAACACGGACAAAAATGGAGCAAGACCTGTCTTGTCACGGATGAAAATTTTGCGCGGAAAAAACACATTTGTCTGAACGAACTCAAAGGCATTGCTTTGTTGTGTTATAAATGAATGCAGGAATAAGGGCTCATTCACACTAGTGCTTTCAGTCCTGTTTTTTGCTATTTTGTCGTGCGAACAGCAAAATGGAAAGAAAAGGCTTCCGTTTTCAAGTCCACAGAAATGTATTGGAGGGGAAGGATTTCATTTTCAATCCATCTCCATTCCGGTTTTTATACTGGATCACAAGCGCAGACTGCTACACTTTTGTTTCCATTTTCTGAAACGGAATACAGATGGGTCCTTTTTTTATTGCATTGTACTCAATGGGAGGCGGATGGAACTTGATGACAACCTGTTTTCCATTTCCCGCTTTGGCTTTTTTCTTGTGGTGGTGGCTCAGTGGTTAGCACTGTTGGCTTGCAGTGCTGGGGTCCTAGGTTTAAATCTCATCAAAGACATCAACTTTTAAAAACTCCATATAGCCATCACCCTTGGTCAGATTTGAACCTACAACAGCAGCAGTGCTAACCACTGAGCCACCATGCCTCTGCTTTAAGTACCAGTGTTAGCACAACATAGCGCTAGATGTGTATTCTTGTTGTTCCAAATTAAGAGGCAGACAAAGGAAGGGGCTACTTCTATCACCTATCACATCCTTGCAATGTGATTGCGGGGTCCCAATCAGTTGCTATGGCACCCAGAAGCTTGGATATACCCTTCGGGTATGCTGGCCGTGGTGGCCGATGAGGCACAGCCTCTGGCTGACCTCATAGGCTTTCTAATGTACTACTATACTGAAGTCCAGGAATTACATACACTGACACCAACATGCGTGTGAAATGTTGTGCTCCTGGGACCTGTAGTTCTATGGGTTTACAGCAGCACACTGCCACAGGTGTGGGATGATTGAGCTGGCTTGGTGTAGAGTTCTCCAGCCAACCAATCCCCGTCGGTCTGCTGCAAATAGATAACAGCCCCTCTTGCTGAAGGGTTCTGGTCATTTATCCATTTGTCATTTATCTCATTGCCTCTAAGAGCGCTGGTGCTTGGAGTCATTCATGTTCTGCTTCGGTGTAAGCTGCATGCATGAGGTTCTGGGTGGGATTCCCTTGTCTGTTTGTTAGTGTGAACAGTGATGTGTTCAGACATTAAGTGTGAACTGTCCCGTTGTTTTTCCCTTGTCTAATGTTCCTGCCTGTTTCCATCTTGGGCTAGCCAACCCCTTAGGTTACAGTGTTGGGGCATCCCTATTAGGATGATCATTGATCACCCCACTTGTAGGCGGGGTTCCCTTTTTGGGGTTTTAGTTGTCTTGTTAGAGTAGGGACTCGAAAGATGACATGGGTTTGTGGGCTTACATATTCTGGCCAAAATACAACCCTATACCTCGTATATACTAACTTATTAGATATTTATAAGTGATGATCGTTCCTATGTAAGAGAACAGGAATGATCATCACTGGGATGACAGTTGTCCTGTGTAAAAGGGCCCTAACTCCAGTAACCGAGGCCTTTTACAGGTCTTTCTAAAAACTCTAATGCAGAGAAAAAATTTTTTGCCAACATCAATTCCCTGGTTGCCTTAGGGCTCATGCACATGACCAGGTTACAGCATGTAGGAAGGATGTTTCCATATATACCATACCTGATGGATGTGCACAGTAGTATACAGGGGCTATAAACCTTTGTACTAAGGAAACTAAAGGCCCTTTTACGCACAACGATTATCACTTAAAATTTGTCCCAACGGCCAAAAATGAGCAATGACCATTACATGTAACCGCGGGTATCGTGCACTTTTCGTTTGAACAATGGATTTTAGTTCACTTAAAATCCATTGTTTAGCCACGGAAAGACTGTACAAATACATTCCGTTTGAATGTATTTCGCTCATCTTGCAATAGATGAGCATTTTTACACTACCCTTGAGGAGAGTAATGGAATGTGTTGGCAGCCTCAAGGAGAACAATGGAGTGTGTGCAGCTGTTTACACAGCTAGGCATATGTTTAAAACACACACTGGGCTCGGCAAACAACTCCGGGGGTCCTTTTACATGCAAAACAAGATAATAATGAGTTAATGGGCATTAATTAACCTCATCCTCCAAAGCACTCCAGCATAGGGTTTGAGTAAATCAGGCCACTACACTATATGTTAGGTCCTCTGGCTGAAAGCTGCTCCTGTCTATGACCCTAGCCTTAGGCAGAAAGGTTCTATGCAGTGAGCCCGAAAATTGCTATGGCTTCAGAAATTACAGATAGATCTTCTATCCTTAACCGTCTGGGTCCAGTGTATTACATCTGAGGAACTAGACGATTGAGCAATCTCCTACGTCTATACTTTTGCGATATTGGATCCTTTGCAGCTAAGCTCTCAGATTTGATCTGATAAGTTAGTTGAGACCCTTTGGGTCTCTGACGGTAAGGCTGTCTGTCCATGGGCAGGTTTGAATTGCATTCCCCGCGGTGATAATCCAGCCACGGGGAACGCAGTGAAAGCTCTCTGCAGCGGGTTACCGCAACGCCCAAGGACAGGCAGACTAATAAGTTCTCAATATTGTCTCTGGAATTTCTGTGAAGGAAGGTTAAAGGCAGGGGCGTAACTACATGGGCCCCCACTCATCACTATGGTTCTTGCAAATACAATCCCCAGTGGCATTGGAAGAACATTATGTAAGACATTCAATGGAAATAAAGACACAGACACAAAGATTTATGGAGAAAGAACATTTTATTTCTAGTTATAGGAGATAATAAATTTTATTATGGGGAATTTGGAGGCTGAGTTGATCCAGAGGAAGGCGAAAACCCTTTAAGGAAAAAGCCAATTATCCTTGTATAAAGGGAAAAAATTCCTTCCTGACCCCAAATATGGCGATCGGAACAAATCCCAGGATCGAAGCCGACATCTGATCTATCTGACTTTTTAAAATGTGTTATTGTTTTCATAAATCTATTACCATCTGTTAGTGTGAAATATAAAGTGTATTGAACTAAACCTATTTATAGACTGTGTTGATCCAGAGGAAGGCGAAAACCCCCTTTAGGAAAGAGCCAATCATCCTGTTTCAAGGGGGGAAAATTCCTTCCTGATCCCAAATATGGCAACCAGAATAAATCTCAGAATCAAACGCCAGCAGCTCACCTCCCTAGTGTATGTGATGTCAGCTAAAGTTTGTGTTTCATTTTTATGTTTGTATTATATTATTTATGTGGCTGTTTCCTTATAAATAAAACTTAACCCTATTTAAGGCTGTGAGTTGATCCAGAGGAAGGCAAAAACCACCTTGAGGTATGAGCCAATTGTCCTCAAGTTGGAAAAATTCCTTCCTGATCCCAAATATGGCGATCAGAGCAAGTCCCAAGATCAAAGCCGACAACTACACCTATCTGTGTGTGCATACTCGTGTCTATGTATGTGTTTGTATTTATACTTGTGTTTAATCTGGTGTGGTGTAGGCTACTTACCCGGCCTGTGCCGAGGTCTTACTAGTAACCAGGAGTTCAGGGATAATAGTCACTCGGGCTATTTTTCCTGAACTCGCCAGCTACAAATCAAGCACAGGCCGCTCCTGGTGGTGTAGAAGGTCTTCAGGAGAGGATGATGTTCAAGTGAGCCGGAGGAGGTCAAGGTAGCTGATGTTAGCATGCAGGATACAGATGGTGGAGAGAGGATGTTGTTGGTAAGCGGAGCTCTTTTACAGCAGCAGAGTCGCAGGTTCAGGAGACAGTTGACGTGGGCTTAGTCTATAAGAAATAAGAGAGAAAATTGTTAGTTTTACCAGTTGTGGATACAAACAAGTGAACTACTGTAATATGACGATTTGTATCAGGAGCTGATTTATATTTGATATACAAAAAAAGTTATTTTCTGCAACTGTGACTCTACTATGAGTTATTAGCAGTTTTGTGATTGTGGAAGCCATAATGGAGGCCATATTGCTTGCCAACCAGATATATCAAAATCTCAGAAGGGAATGACTCAAAGGGGGAAAATTACAGGGCATTTTATGCCAGATTCTGGCATAAAAGGTCAAATCATTTGGCAGAAGCCCGGCTGTTCTGTTGCAGTGTATTAATGGTAGGTGTCCTTTGTGTATAGGAATGTATTGTTGTACAGATAGGTATGTGTAGGTGTACAGATATAACTTACCAGATGGTTGTGGCTTCCTTCACAATCGGATTCTTCTCATCATCCTAGGAAGAAGCAGAAACATAATTATTGGAAAAGAAATAAAAATGTAGCTGAGGAGGGAAAAGACTGCGGACCAGGCATGGTGACACGAAGCAGGGTTATTATATGACCACCTGTGCTGTCTGACACAAGAGGAACAATAATGATGAACACAGAGGTCAAAATGAAGAACATTATCCCTAGAGGAGGAAGATCTTACCGGGTCCAACTTGGTGAAGTGTACGATAATCCGTCTATCGGGTGAAGGGGTGTCTTATCCTCCAGCCACAGCATGTCCCGATTCTCCAAAACTTCCCTGAATGGTTTGAATGGTGGCCGTGCTCTTTTAAGTTCCAGCACCTCCCAATCTATGGTGTCGAAGAACTGGTGACCTCGGATGTTCCTGTAGACACCCAGCCTCTCCTCAGGCTTCTTACGTAGCAGTCTCTCCAGAAGATGCTTCACATCAGCATCAAGCCAAGGTGGGAATTTTGGCTCCTTTCTGGTGATGGCTTTGATGACTTTTCTCCTGATGGAGCCGTAATAGAAAGGGGACTGTCCTGCCGCCATCCAGGATACGACAATTCCCAGGCTCCACCAGTCGACTGCTGTGTCGTAGTCTTCTTCAAGAAGCACTTCTGGGGCCATGAATTGAAGTGTGCCCGTCACTCCACTGATCTTGTTAGACGAGGTGACACCGTCTTGGGCCAGCCCCAGGTCAATCAGGCGGATGTGTCCAGATCTGTCCAGCATGATGTTGTCTGGCTTTATGTCACTGCAATGAAAAAAAGAGACATGTTAATCTGTTCATTGATACAGAGGTCTTAGGTATGTACCACAGAAAAAAGTCCTAATTGAGGATTCTGGGAAAGTCTGGAACCCATTGCAAGGAAAAAGAGAAATGTGGAAAAGTTTTGCTTACCGATGGACGATGCTGCGTTGATGCAGGAACTGAAGACCGCATGCTATCTCCGCTGTGTAGAATCTGAGAGAAGAGTGTAGTATCAATGACATGAAATCAGTCCGCTGACATCATGTCACCATCAAAGTGTCCGTCACCACCAGAAGAGAAGAGGCAGCCTGTATGCCCTCCACTCTTCTATATTTGTCATGTCACCCTCAGTCCCCCCAACCCCTGGTTAGTCATTTACTCACCTCACATGGTTGATGTCCAAGCTGCCGCACATTTTGATCAGCGCTCCTAGGCTTCCTCCAAGCAGATACTCTGTGATAAAGTAGACTCGGTCTGCAGACTGCTGTGCGGCATACAGGTGACAGATGAAAGGGCAGTCTTGGGCCTTCAGTAGTATCCGCTGCTCTCTCATTAAGATGTGTGGTTCGCTCCTTGTTTTGTTGACAACCTTGATGGCCATGAAAGTGTTTCTTTCGGGGAATGATGCCAGGACCACCTCAAGAAAACAAATAGGAAATAATCACTGACAGCGACCAGAGGGGAAAATCATATACATTTATTGCATGAGGGATTTATCAATAGGCCGCTTTCAAATTGTGCAAGATTTGTGTGTTTTTAAAGAAAAAATGGGTAAATCGCACATTAGCGAGCATGATATTGGGCCACGTTTCACATTCCGATATCGCGCTTGGTTATGTATAGGTAGCCTAAGGCTAGTTCCACACATAGCAGCATCTACATGAAAAGAGATGAAAATCATGCTGAAACAACATAAGTTGACATGAAGCAGAGTTACAATCCGCACCATAAGTCAATTTACACAATAGAGTTTTTTCCGTGAGCATAAGGCCTCCTGCAGCGGGCCGACTTACATTGCGAAATCCAGAGCGGGATTCCACCTACGGATTTCACAGCAAATCCAGCCCATAGCATGTTATGGCAAAACGCGATTTCCTGCCCATTAGAGGAAATTAATTGCGATTTTCGCAGGAAAGAAATCACAGCTTTCTGCGATTTGCTGCAGGCTACGCACGGCCGGCTTCCATTGAAGTTAATGAAAAAAGTCATCCATCATGCAAGCCATTCCGCAATCATCATTGCGGAATGGCCACAGGAGCCGTGTCATCGCCATAGCGACAGTGTGGCATCCTCTCAACTGCGCATGCTCCGGGCGGTACATTCGCAGCAGAGAAGGCCGCGTCATTGCCCTAGCGATGGCGCAGTGTTCCATGTACTGCGGATGTGCCACCGGGGACATTGGCAGCGAAAGAGAAGATGCCAGATCGGTAACCTAGGGTCACCATATGAGCTGCGGATATATGGGTCATTGCTAAACGACGGCATGGGAAATACAAACAAGTCCTGCAAGGCTTTATTATCATAGCTGCTATAGTACAAGACGCCTACAGGGATATAAAAAGTGTAAAAAAGAAAATATAAAAATAATGTGAAAAACTAACAAATCATGTAAAACAAAAAAAACCCTCTTTTTTGTGTTCTTTACTTTATTTGTATAAATTTAAAAAAACGTAAAACCCCACATATTTGGTATCATCATATCTGTAACAACCCGTACACTTAATTTGAACACATTATTTATCCTGCACAGCAAAAAACAATTAAAAAAAACTACAAAACAGAGGCATAATGCTTATTTTCAACATTTTGCCTCCCAAAAATCACAATAAAAGTGATCAAAAAAGCCGTATGTACCCAAAAATGGTACCAATAAAGACTACAGCTCGTCACACAAAAAACCCTCACAGAGCTCCGTCCACAGAAAAATAAAAAAGTTATAGGACTTTCAATGCAGCGATGTGGGAAAAAAATTTCCAAAAAAGAGTTTTTACTGTGGAAAAGTAGAAAAACCCAAAACAATCATAAGAATTTTGGTATAATTGTAATCGTACCGACCTGCAGAGAAAATGTATCATGTTATTTATGCTGCATGATTAGCGCTGTAAAAAACACATAAAACGAGCAATGACAGAATTGATGGGTTTTCTCTCCCTGCTATCAAAAAACATTTCTAAAGTTGTACAATATAGTATATTTACCCAAAAATGGCACCAATGAAAACTACAGTTCGCTTTGCAAAAAACAACCCCTCAAGCGGCCATGTCGACAGAACAATAAAAAGTTATGGCTTTTGAAAAGTGGAGATAAAAGTCCCCCCAAATCATTGCGTTCTTATGCCCAAAATTGGCCGTATCCTTAAGGGGTTAAAGCAGCGATTATGGGTGACCGTCTTTCACACATCAGAGTCTTTCATCAGTATTTTGTGAGGCAAAAATGGAAAGTCCAAAGGAAGTAGAATGGGAAGATTTACATTTTGGCTTAAAAATACTAATGTAAAATCCCCCCCGTGTGAAGGAGCCCTCACTGCGCCCCAACCCGAAAATACAAAGTTCTGGAACTTACCTTGCTGAAGCTTCCTCTGCCCAAGATCTGTAGGGCGGTGAAGCGACTGATATCAAAGCTGTGGTGTGGTGGTACGAGGTCCTGGCTGGTGCCCGGTCTTGGCCCCTCATCCTTAGGCTCATCCTCTCCGCTCCTCCTCTTCTTTATTTCCGTGAGTCCACTCACGCTGTCATCTTCTCTCTTTCTCTTTTCTCCAACTCCTCCGTGTCCATTGGACGCCATTATTCACAGTCTTGTACTCTTCAATCCAACCACTGCCGTCGTCAGTTGAAAGGAAATGGCAGTTGGCCGAGTGAAGGTCAAAGGTCAGGGAAGCTGCCAGTACTTTGCTTGCCAGTACCCTGCTCTGCCATATACACAGTGATGTGGGCACCATGAGTGATGGTCTAGTGCACAATGAAACAGGGAAATTCATAGCTGGTTCTTCTAGTGCCACATTATTAATAGATGGGGTAGGGATGGCACTTCATTTCAGGGTTGGCAGCGGTGCCCATAGTTCATCAGAACTTCTGGAGTTTTAGAAAACTTGTTGTTGTGTGGAAATTTAAATGAACAGGGTGGAGAAATAACCCATAAATTGTACTACTGAGAGGGATAATAATGCCTGTGAGGGTCATTTTCTGCTCTATTCAATAAGTGTTCATCATCCAGATA
The DNA here is from genome assembly GCF_035609145.1 of Eleutherodactylus coqui. Taxonomy (NCBI): domain Eukaryota; kingdom Metazoa; phylum Chordata; class Amphibia; order Anura; family Eleutherodactylidae; genus Eleutherodactylus; species Eleutherodactylus coqui. Next base: position 208,783,784 of record NC_089839.1, on the reverse strand, counting down.
CATGATGTGTATTTCCATAGGTTACAATGGGCAGCGCCCTCGCCAGCGCAGATCTGGGTGTAGCGAGTGGAGATGCTTCTATGGAGGTCACAGAGGGATTCATCCACAATGGGGGTTTATAGTGAGGTATGAAATGTTAGAAAGGGGTCATATAGAAATGTTAGGAGGGTCTTATAAACAAGCAGTGGTGGTGAGAATTACTGTTGGGGGCTGTAAATTGGCACAGTAATGTGCATACGGCATTATAAGACTTTATTTAGATTGAGCCAATAAAGACTACTATATTAGACAAGTTTGTGAGTCCAATCTGAAGTCTGGGAGAAGGAGAGGTTGTGTACAAGATATCGCCAGGTTTTGGGCCTCGAAAGAAGAGCGTGTAGCGTAATATGCTCACTTCTGCACAGTGAATGAGTGTATTTAACACTTGCGCCTGTTCAGAAATGGAGCGTATTTGCGCAGGCCCACTCGTTCACACAAGCCAGGGGGAATCACCGCACCTGATATAAAAGGATACATTGCCTAACATGGTGGCTGTGATTGCAGGTATGCGCTGCACTAAGTGCATTTCCGTGCGGGCAGATATGCGTGCTTCCACACCTCCCATAGACCTCTGTGGGGCTTTTTGGTTCGCAAACATGCACAAGATAAGGCAGGTCCTATTATTTTGCACCCACAGAAAAACAGGAGCAAAAAAAGAAAAGAAAGGGGGTAAAAAGCCCATTGAAATCAATGGGTTCCATTCTCCACGTATCACACTCATCTGTTTAAGCCCTTATAGAAGGAGACCATACATCTTCATTTAGGTCAGACAGTCCCGCTTTGTGACCTTTTGTCCAGCTTTCCCAGGGTCGGGACATGGGGTCACCATTTCAAGACGTGGGATCCCCATTAAAGTGATTAGCAGCCAGGGTGCTGCAGCTACACAGCTGGTAATCACTGACTGGCACCGCTGCCAGATACAAACACTGATGGCAGTGTGTGCATCTGGGATCCTCTTCCGCTACTCCCCTAACTTCCAGTGAGTGCTAACACTGGAAGCCTTGGGAGCAGATAAGGGGGAGTGCCGCATAGTGAAAAATCAGCTGCAAGTACGAGGCTAATTTCTAGATTTTGACTGCCTTTTGCATGAAGAAATGCTGCAGAATTTGCTCCCCATCTTTTTTTAAATGGCTTTGTACTTTTTACAACAAAGGAGGTAAAAAAAAAAAGAAAAAAAATCATATGTTGTGATAAGCCACGCCCCTGATCACACCCCTTTGACCCTGAGAAAATCTGGTCACCCTACATGCCTACTGTGAAGCTTCTTAAGCCCCAATGCAAACTCTGTGACAAGGCTCCCAGCTATGTCATTTATGACAGTGGTCTCATGTGGCATAAAGGGATCATTTGGTTCCCCTCATGTTTCCAAGTCCAAGTGCAAACTCTGTACCCCCTGTAGCTTGGATATGAAGATTCACATTTGCAATATCCAAGGGGTTGGACAAAAATATGGAAACACTGTACACAGTGCATACCTTAAATTACATGGAATTATAAAATGATGGTTCCATTCTTAGATCTGATGTTGAAAGGTAATAATGAAACAGGGAGAATTGAAATGGAATTATATATAAAACCAACGTCTGGTAACACGATTCTACATGCCACTAGTGGGCATCCTAATAACACAGTAAGGGCTTATTCAGACTACGGTATATCGGCCAGGTTTTCATGCCCGGCCGATATACGGTGTCCCTCTCTGCAGGGGAAGGAGGCTAGAAGAGCCGGGAGCAGTGCACTGAGCTCACGCCCCTTCTCTGCCTCTTGACGCTATTTGCAATGGGAGGGGACAGGACGCAGGCAGAGCTGAGACCTGGAACTTAGCTCCGCCCCCACCCCTGAAGTCGCCCTTAAAGTGATACCCACAAGGGAATTTATAAGGGCAAAAAGAGCTTGTAGTGACCCAGTAAGTTATGACGCAGAAAAAAAAAAAGAAATATACCGTAGGTTGCAAGACCAAGGATACAAATAATCTATCTTTAACAGAACTGGTAAAAAAGTAGATATGATGGAAAGGGAACAACTACTGGAGAATAAGAAAGGAATTCTGTCTTGGAAAAAGAGAAAGGGCTCAGTGTTCCCAACAGCCTACATACAACCGTGATTTTATAACATCAAAAAAGCTTTTTTTATATAGGTTCTTGCTAATCTTAAAACAAGATGAGATTATAAATGATAATCAATGTTTGTGGCGAAGAGAAATCAAAATGTAGGTAACATTCTATCACCCAGGTTATATGTATCAAATATAGAAAACATCTCACTGGTTGACATTTAAGGGTTTGTTTAGATGTGGGAACTCTTGTTGCAGTGTGTGGCATTTGGGTTTGAGAAAGGAGAGATTTACCAATAGTGAAGGGATAAAGAGTCTAAAATTAATAGCTTCATAAACTGTAGTTGTGAAAATATAGTATTTGTCATTACATGTACTACGTGTGGGATATACTATGTGGGATGCATTACGAGAAAGATCAGGACATGCATTGCAAAACATGGGAGACAGATGAAAAATTCCAACCCGAGTGGCTCAGGAGCGGCCGGACATTTCTTGGAGGTACACTCAGGTAACATGGAGAGTTTGGCATTTTTTTTGGCATTGAAAAGGTTAATAGTCCCAGAAAGTGCAGAATAAGTAAAGAGATGGTCCCTAATAGAGAAGCCTATTGGATTCTAACACTGAGCACCAGATTCCCAGCAGGAATGAATACAAAGACAGATTTCATATATATTTTTTAAATTCGTCCAATTTTTACATGAAATTAAATATTCTTTGAAAGACCCATGAAATTCATTGCAGCTAGAGCTGGTCATGTGATGAAATAGACTGGAATGAATTGAATATGATAAAAAGAACGAATAAATGATACATATAGAGATAAACAATATGGAAAAACAAAATCCGGTATTTAAATTTAATAATAATAATAATTAAATAATTCAAAAACCAAGTTTTTCTATGACAACATAGTAGGAGACTTGAGACCGGGTAAAAAATGTCACCTCCTAAATAGGGAAAAGGATCTGAGAATAACTGTTCCAATAGAAAGATGCTTGTTCTCTTTCAGACAAGCAAAACAAGCTACTAATTGTGCTAAAATATTAGAAACTCACTTAATAGTTTTAACAAGATGGTATTTTACACCCTTACGAGTAAGAAATAGACGCTTCATTCCAGACGCCCTATGTTGGAGAGGCTGTGGACAAGAGGGATACCTTTTGCATATATTCTGGTCATGCCCGCTAATTTCATCTTCATCTTTTATTCTCCACGATAAATACATTTTCAGAAACTAGTATCCCAAAGCTCCCGGGTACAACCCTCCTTCCTCTAGATTTATAAATAAATAAACCTATGGCTGCACAGCCAATAAACAGCAAGCTGCAATGTCCTGTGTTCTCTGACACCTTTCTATCAGACCCAATATTTTTCAGCAATTTTACCTACAGTAGCTGCTCTGTAGATCAGACTATATAGGCAAGCCTTCACTCGCAACCTGCATCAGGAGGCCTTTGCCATTCATGATCCTGTTGGAGATTCATTAGCTGTCCTTCTTTAGACCATTTTTGATAGGTACTAGGCATTACATACTGGGAACACCCCACTGGGCCTGCCATTTTGGACATTCTGTGACATTCTGGGACATTCTATTCATGAATGAATAGCTAAGAGCTATCTGCCATTGGCTGAGCGCTCCGCCAATATCTAAGCAGTAGCTGCTATTGGCTGAAGCCCTCAGCCAATCTGCACAGCCCTTTCAGGAGGCAGGGATTTTTAAATCCCCGTCTGCTGAAAGAGTTCAGTAGCAGTGCCGGGGAGCCACCCGGAGGACGCGGCTGACAGCAGGAGAGGTGAGTAACTTTCTTATTATTTTTTTAACCACTTTTTTATGATTATCGGGGAAGGGCTTATATTTCAAGCCCTTCTCCGATAATCATTCTGCAGGGCTTGTCAGAAACCACTGCTTTCAATGGGATCGGCAGCAGTGCCGATCCCATTGAAAGCATTGGGATAGCATGCCGCGGACTTCTGCCGCAGCTGTCACAGCTGTCACAGCTGTGGCAGAAGTCCGCGACATTCTCTATATCTTTTCAATGGGGCTAGCGCTGCTGCCACTGGCCCCATTAAAAAGACTTTTTTCAACTTTTTTCATCTTACCATTAAAAAGACTGTCTCTCGCACTGCTCTGTGAGAGTTTTCACTTACTCTCGTAGCACAGTGGAGAAAAAAACGCCGGTGGGTGGGAACCCTTAGAATTGAGGAAAAAAATTCCATCTTGGTTTCATCAGACCAGGGAATCTTGTTTCTCACAGTCCAAGAGTCCTTCAGATGCTTTTTGGTAAACTCCAGGTGGCTTTCATTTGTCTTTTAATGAGGAGAGATTTCTTTCTGTCTACTCTGCCATAAAGCCCAGATTGGTGGAGTGCTGCAGTGATGGTTGACCTTCTGGAAGTTTTCCCCATTTGCACATCGGATCTTTGGAGCTCAGCCAAAGTGAGCATAGGATTCTTGATCACCTCTTACCAGGACCCTTCTCCCCCGATTACTTAGTTTGGTGAATTGGCAGCTCTAAGAAGAGTCCTGGTTGTTCCAAACGTTTTCCATTTAAGAATTATGACAGCCGCTGTGCTATTGGGAACGTTCAGTGCAGATTTTTTTTTAGTGGCCTTCTCCAGACCTGTGTCCACACAATCCTGTCTCTGAGTTCTACAAGCAGTTATTTTCTACTCATGGCTTACACGATGCATATCAGAGCCTCGTATTGGCTCTGATATGCATCATGAGCTGTGAGACCTTATATAGACAGGGGGTGTCTTTTACTTTGCGCAAGGCAACAACATAACAAAATGTAATAATGGTGAAAGGGTCTGAATGCTTTCCAAATGCATTTCTCAGCTGTTCACAGTGGCCATTGTCAGGTGATCATCAATGTTATTCACTGTCAGTGGTTTTAGTGTTATAGCTGATCAATGTATGCTGTACTTCTCTTTCATAAGTAGGTACATTTTAGGTCTTTGAGGAAGGTGGGTGACAAACATTATTGTAGGTATTATGGAAGCCATATTAGTTGTCACTCGTATCTTCTAATCTTACAAAAGTAGGTGTCAAATTTGTTTTTAAAGTTCTATTCAGCCATTTCATAATGACACAAAAGATCAACTAAAACTTATTCTGAAGCACAAAGGTTCTTTGAGGTCTATATGGTAAGCCAACATTGGCAAACATACCCCGGTTTTAACTCTGATTGTCGTCTCACAGCCGAGTATGGGACAGAGATGGTGCAGGCCTTCATCAGTGCCTCCAGTACCTCATCACGGAGCATGCTGACTCTCACAGCAATCATGGAGAAATAGGTTATCTTGTCAGATCTCCTTTTAGCATAGAAGCCATCAGGAAGGAGGAAATCAACATCAAATATACTGTATTTATGAAAATATCACACATTAGATTATCATATACTCCCCCTGTTGTACAGTGTGCCACATTCATCAATAATGCAAGATCTGGAACAGAACATACACCACGTGGGCTGGTGTCACATCGTCTGCGCCGGAAATTCCCCTTATCAGTCTTAACGTCACTTACAATCTTGTTAACGCTGGCAGATGTGTTCAACTCTGTGCTAAAATATGCCCTCCTATAGTAGAACCAAGTCAGCCTATAAACATATAGTTCTTCCTTTGTCAATCAGAAAGCTGAGCTACTGGTAGCTCAGCAATGATGCGTTTGGTAAACCTGGCCCTTCTGAGTCAAGAGGACCTAACGTGGTCGAGCGCGTCATCGGGACTCAAGAATGCTGAGGAAAAAAGATCAGGTAACGCGCCCATTACCTGAGTGAACACATGATTCTGGAGGAGGCTGAATGAGCAGCTTCGTGGGCTAGGCAATGAGTAGTGGGAGGCACCCACAGAAAATCCATAATGGTGCTACATAGACTGAGGCTCATCAACACAAAGGGACTGGAGTGGACTTCAATGCAGTCAAGAAATGTCAAAAGAGGTACACAGACATTATCCTGGCTGGTGTAGTTAAAGGCTCATTGGCCCTGTGGCAGATTTTCAGCTTGGAGACAGCAGGGAGCATTTACATAAGTCTTTATAACATGGTGGGCTTAGATACAGTGTATCAACACTAGCACACATCTAAATAATGTGGTCACAAAATAATAGATACCAGTTCTATACAGTCATAGTGAGTACCGTGCAGTTACCTCCAGTGACTCATATTCCTCTGACTAGTGGTGTTCACTTTTGCCTTTCTTCTCTATTTGGGCCCAAGACTGCCATGGCAATTTTTTTCTAGCTGTAATTCATTTCTACACCCTCTAACCCTCCTGCTGCTCCTCCTGCTCCTCTCAATGACATCTACATAGCAATAGTACCTCCCTTTCACCCCAACAAAGCTAATAGTACCCCCATAAGGTATTGGTGACACCATTGTATACTAGTAAGTAATATCGCCACCTTTGTGCCCCCCATAATGTAACAGTGCAACCATAAAGCAATAATGCCTCCTTGTGTCCTTATAATGTAATAGTTCCCCTACAAAGTAAAAGTGTTCCTTTGTGCCCCCATAATGTAATAGTGCTCCCTTTTTTGACCCATAAGGTAATAGTGATCCCTTTATGCCCCATGTAGTGGCCCAGAGTTGGGGTAGGTGTATGTCTGTCTTGCATAAACTGTTTTGTGTACATGTGTCTTATGCACGTGCTAATAAACTGTCTTATGTCTTGTCGCCGCATTCCCCCCCTTAATCTGTGAGTTGTAGTTAGTCTTGCAAGGAGGGAGGAGTTAGAGGAAAGCAGGGGGGGGGGGAGGGAGAGAAGAGAGTCGAGATGCAGTCTGTGGAGGTTGGTGGAGTCCTGGGCCGTCTGTGTGTTCTAGAAATAGGGTCATGGGGAAGTAACCAGACTCTCGCTGGACTTTCTACTGACTCGAAAGTGGAGGAGCCTACACTGCCATGGAGACCTCAAGGAGTAGAGTACTAAAAAGGAAAGAGAACTTGTGGACATTTTGTTTCTTTTTGGTTGGCACTGCTACAAAACGTTTAGGTAGAAAAGGGATTTTTTTTTCTTCTTAAACTAATAAGAAATAAATAATCCTAGTATAGAAATATATATTTCACTTGTTCTTTGCTGGGACTCTAGAAATTTAATTTCATGTAAAGATAAAATTTTGCACCCTTTTCTGTCTTAGTGTTAGAGCCAGTGTGGAATAATGTTTTGGGCTTTGGGGAGAAGAACAATGTATGGGCCCCATAGCGAATGCTGAAGTATCCCGGTATCTCGGTTCAGCACAAAAAAAGAAAAAAAAGACTGGCCAGTCCTCATTTCAATACGTGCTGTCATAGATAACGTCTGACACTGGAAGTGGGATCCTGGGAAATCAAACCAGGAAGGGTTACCGGGTTAGCTGGAGGGGGAAGTTCATTGTTGTTCTGCCATGCTGACATCATGTCTAGGTTAGAGTTGTTTCTAGTCTTCAGCTTAGTCTTCATAGGAGTTAGTAGACACTCATTTTACTAGGTAGCTAGAAGTCTAAGGTAATGGGGTAGTACACTTGTGAATCCCTGCTCCGGACCTGCATTCGCTCTATTTTCAGAGGACATCGGGGTTGGCTTCTTTTAAGTAGGGGGGAGCTGTGGGGGCCCAGAGTTGGGGTGTTTTTAGTGTAGATGTATGTCTGTCTTGCGTAAACTGTTTTGTGTATATGCGTCTTATGCGTGTGCTAATAAGCTGTCTTATGTTTTGTTGACCCTTTCCCCCCTTCCTTAATCTGTGAGTTGCAGTTAGTCTTGCAAGGAGGGAGGAGTTAGGAGGAGGCAGAGTAAGAGAAAAGGACAGAACAAAGTCGAGATGTAGTCGGTGGAGGAGGACGTGTCAGTGTGAAGCTGAAGCTGACGTATGCTTCTGCCTCCACAGAACCGTGGGCTTCTCTCAAACTCCTTGAGACATACAAAAATGGGACTAAATCTTTAAGCAATAGCATGTAGAAGTGTCAGCTGAGAAGTGTAGCTGAACATCAAGAGAAAGAAACAGCAGTGTTGAGGACCTCACTGCATCGGGAAAGTATCCCTGAGGATCGTCTAATCAGATAACTTGGATTAAAAACACCTAGGAACCAAGAAGATAAGTACAAAGGAAGCCTGCTAAAAGTGTTGTGTCTGAACTGTCATCTTGCTGTACTCTTGGAAAATCAAGGTTGGATTCCGTGTGTAAAGGAAACATTTACCTCTGGTTTTGAAGATTAACTTTGTGGACTCTGTTATTTGCTGACGAGTAACTTTCTATGGGAAAAGAGGTACTGGCATCACGTGACAACACTGTTAAAATTGATTACCATCATTTATACATTTTTTGCCTGTTCTGTTTTTTGCACCTGCATGCGACCGAGCTAGGCCCTTGTCACCATTGCCAGGGGGAGAGCATAGAGCCACCTGTGATAACCATCTTGAGAACATACCCGTGTTCTCCTCCGCAACGGCATGCCTCAGGTTCAGACGCCGCACCCCATAAAGGTAGTAGGACCCATTTTTAACCCATTGCTAAAAAAAATTTCCTGTTTTTAAGTGTGTGCTCTGAGATTATGGAATTACATACTTGTTATTTACTTCACATTTGGCTTTGTACCTGTTGCAGATAAAACTGTTGTTGATTATTCATCCATATTTCTGATACAAAGAACCACATGACTAATGGCATACCAATAATGCCAGCATACCACGCAGTTACTGTAGGACCCCTTATGATTGGGGTATGGGGATAAATGGCCTGGCCCCCTGTGCCACCCGATGACATACCGGCCCCCTTAAGTCACACTGCTGCTGGACAATGCATGCCTCCGGGCAGTGTTTAGCCTGAGTCTTTTCCCCGTCCATACTTAGAGCAAGACATGTAGGCAGTGTGGGGCTACGGACTTCTGGAGTTGAATGATGTCTGGCAGTAGTGATAAAGTTGTTCTGCTGCTGTGGCCAGTAGGGAGGGGGACACAAAGCATTTTATAAATTTGAGGGGCTCAGAGGGCACATTATTAATTTGTGAGTCCACAGAATGGGTGCTATTAATCTGTGGGGCACTATTACTTAGTGAGGCCCCTGGAAGGATTAATAGTGTGCAGAAACTAGTTGTGGCTGAATGAATGCTAATGGTGGTCTAGGCCCAGATAGAGAAGAAAAGGAACTACAGAGGAGACCAATTGAAGAAGACATCACTTGTGATCAATGGAGGTAACTGCACTGCAATCACTATCACTGTATAGATCTGGCATGCTAGAGCTGAGCCACTGTATCTAAACCCCCTGTATTATAAAAGGGGTCTTCTAAATATGCTGTCTCATATATATCACATGTACAGGGGTACCTGAGAGTATCTGCTTAGCACGTTTTCCTTTGGGATTTGAATATTGCTCATCAGGAGGTATCCGTTGTCAAGGTTCTTAAAAGCCATCTTGGGCCCAATGTCTCCAACAGATATTCCTGAAAAGAGGTTACATGATGAATTCTGATTTATTATAAACAGAAACGTAATATCACAGCATTTATATCAATTGTCCAAGTGTAAAGCAGAAAGTATTAGCTGGTGTATATGTGTACAACTAAGGGCACTCTCATCACACTACGGCCGTACCCCTCTGGAGGAGGATTGCACCGTATCCCACTGTAGAAGTTTGCATATTGGATATTTTGCCCATAGGGTCCTATTGTAAAAATAACACGTATACAGCACAGTATTTGTTTTTTTCTGTATACCTCTCTATGCGTTAGTGAAGTTTACTACATTTTTTGTGGTATACTAAGCATCCAGTGGAGAGCAAAATAATACTTCTAATTAATACTTCTAATTCTCGTTGGGTGAATGGAGCCTTTGAATAAGCCTGAAAAGCTTTTCCCAGCATGCACACTAAGCGCGCATTACTAGCATGATGAAAATATAGTCTTGCTTTGGAGTAATTAGCTGTCTACCATTAGGTAACATAGTATGCTAGGCCCAAAAATGGCTTGTGTCCATCTAATTCACCCCATTACCCCCCACCCTTCCCATTGTTGATCCAGAGGAAGGCAAAGAAACATCAATGAGGTAAAAGCCAATTTTTCTTATTTAAGGGGAAAAAAATTCCTTCCAAACTCCAAGTTTGGCAATCAAAATAATCGCTGGATCACCGGCCCTTCTGATGTAATTAGTGACTATAACATATAATGTTGTAACACTCAAAAAAGGCATCCAGGCCCCTCTTAAACTCCTTTATTGAATTTGCCATTACCACGTCCTCAGGCAAAGAACCCCCTTCTATGTTGGTGCAGAAAACTTCTTTCCTCTAGACGTAGAGGGCGCCCCCTTGTTACAGTCACAGTCCTGGGTATAAGTAGATGATGAGAGAGATCTCTGTATTGTCCCCTGATACAGTTATACATAATTTTTAAGTCACCCCTCAGCCATCTTTTATCTAAAGTGAATACTTCAAATTTTGATGACCTTACTGGGTATTGTAGTTTGCCCATTCTGTTTATTACTTTAGTTGCCCTTGTCCAGATCCATTTGCAACCACATTCTATCCTCTCTTGTGTTAATTCCTTTATATAGTTTTGTATCATCTGCAAATATTGCTATTTTACTGTGCAATCCTCTACTAGGTCATTAATACATTTATTGAAAAGAATAGGGTCCAATACTGCCCCCTGTGGTACCCCACTAGCAACAATGACCCAAATGTACCATCAATAACCAGCCTCTGCTCTCTATCACTGACCAGTTACCTACCCTTACTTACACACATTCTCGCCCAGACCAAACATTCTCACTTTATATACCAACCTTTTATGCGGCACAGTATCAAACTCTTTAGAGAAGTCCAGATACACAAGATCCAATGACTCCCGGGTCCAGTCTAGAACTTACCTCCTCATAGAAGCTCATCAGGTTGGTTGGACAGAAGCCGTCTCTCATAAAACTGTGCTGATATGGAGTTATACAGCTATACTTCTTGAGGTAGTCCACGACAGCATGTCTTTGTGACAATTACTATTTCCCTACACAAGAAAGTTACACTTTTAAAGGGAACCTGCCACCTTCAGCACTATAAACTAACTTATGGTGATGTTAGGGCGGTGCTGTATTTATTATACTCTACTGGTCTTGTTTCCTGGTTCCCGTGGTGCCCGCCGCTGAAGGCTACACTCCGGCTTTTTAGAGTTCTGTGCGCTTGCTCTGTTATAAAATCTATGGGCACCCACACGACTCTGAAAAGAGTCACATTTTCAGCCGCCACTCAGACTTTAGTGACGGGAACCAGGAAATGGTTAAATATAAAAACCTTGGGGGCGTGTCCAGCAGCCATGCTGTGAAGTCGCAAGTGACTTGAGCTCCGTGGCAATCCCCGTTATCCTGACAACATCCTGACTGCCCGACATCACAAACGGCTAGAAAGATTCGCCGAGACGCAGGGAGCACCTCTGGGGGGATCGGGAGAGCTTTGGCGGGCAACCGGCGGTGAGCAGCGACTGATATCAGCCTTGGGCCTGCTCCTGGGGCTCTGGAGCGAGCACTTCCGGTCGGGAGAGGCAGCGCACATCCTGCGGCCCGACCGCACCGGGGGGACCCGACGGGAGTGTGAGACGTGTGCGACGGCGGGAGACAAAGCCCGGAAGGCTGAGAGGTGAGAGGGGTGCCGGCGGAGGACCGGAGCGCCACGGCCCAGAGGACTCGGAGGCTTCCCGCTGCATAGAGAAGGGGGCGGGGCCTCGGCGAGCGGCAGACATCGACCGAGTGAGATAGCGCCCCAGACCCGACAGCCCAGTACAGCGGGACCCCCGCTGTGGAAGTACGGGGCGACGGGGTAACGAAGGAGGGGTGAGCAGCCCACATAGAGCCCACTGAACTGTTCCCTCTGAGCAGCGGAGAGCAGAGGGGCTGCATCCCCTCCCCCCTGGCTCCAACAGCAGCCCTGCGTGAGAGGCACACTGAAGGCCTGCCAAACACCCCTTAAAGGGGCCACTCCTGAAACGAGCGGACACCCCACAACAAGAATCCACCGGCAACCTGCACCATTCTATTATAAGGTGCATGGTGGAACCCCTCTCCAACAACCCTAAAGCAGGTGATCCATACATAACCAGCACAGCTGGCAATTAGTACCATCTAACCAAAGTGCAAGACAGCACCCCACGTGCCCAGATACTCCTCACTTCGGTGCGGACAACCATCATTGGGCTGTACGTAATACCTACTTGTAGTCGCACCGCCTCTGAAACGGACAAACAGCACGTGAAACATACTGTAAACACTCGCCTTCCTTTCCAAGGAGGTGCCGGATCACGACCTGTGAGGCACCGGCCCCTCGCCAGAGTATAAGGACCGCAGTCAAGCCAAACGAACTCTGAGCACTACAACCGCCGCTTTTATATTCCGGCGAGACTCTCAACGACATCCTAGACCGCGACAAAGAGTAAACATTGAACACACCTAACCGATACCTAACCTAATCAAATCAAGCAGGTTAGCAACTGTTATCCTCCGGGCCCCCCACCCCGCTGCAGCGGAGCATACTTATACATCTCAAATCCTCAACAGCAAGGAGGCCCTCCACGGCTTCTTCAGCGCATAAAGACCGCAAACATACCGCCGCCGTCCTCCTCCCGCAGGCGGGGCAACCGCAAGTCGTCCAGGATGAGCCGCAACACTCCCCCACCGATAACAGAGCGCCTCAAGGCCTACGCACTTGACCCAACAACAGACACCCCACGCCGACCACCCAGACTAGAGGAAGATGCAAGTGGGGCCTCAGGCTCGACAACACCTCCAGAGGCAGAAAATGAACCAACGCTCAGGCAAGTCACAGCGCAGCTCTTAGAGGCCATACAGACCAGTACCACCTCCTTAACCGGGAAAATAGAGGAGGTCAAAATAGATGTAGGCTTGATAAGACAAGACATGCAAAACCTCAGAAGCAGAGTGGGGGAGGCCGAGACACGTATATCACAACTCGAAGATACTATGGCTCCGATACCAGATAAGCTCATAGAACTTGACAAGGCAGCAAACACCTGGTTCCAGCGAGCAGACGATCTGGAAAATAGACTGCGCAGAAACAATCTCCGGATAATAGGGCTACCGGAACGCGCCGAAGGTCAAGATCCCTGCTCATTTATGGAAACCTGGTTGAAAGAACTATTGCCAGAGGCCAAATTCACAACGGCCTTTGCCATCGAGAGGGCCCATAGGATCCCGGGTCGCCCACTGCCTCCAGGAGCGCCCCCGAGACCAATGCTGGCAAGACTTCTGAGCAGCAAGGATAGAGACATCGCCCTCCAGGCCGCAAGGCGAGTGCAGAACCTCCAATACCAGAACGCTAATATCTCTCTTTTCCCAGATTTTTCGGCTGCCCTGCAGAAAACCAGAGCATCCTTTGTAGCGGTCAAACGCCGACTGAGGGAAGCCGCTATACCATATTCCATGATGTTTCCAGCTCGCCTACGTGTGGTCCACAATGAACGAGCTACCTTCTTCTCCACTCCAGAGGAAGCCGAGGATTGGCTCAACCGCATGCCAAGATCGCCCAGACGCTAATGATCTTCTAACAGGTCTGCCCCCGGGGGGGGGGACACCATGGACTGGGGCTTCCAACTTGGTCAATTTACTACTTTACATAATTTTTAAAGAACCCACATGTATACACCTGCACTTGGCCCCTGTCTGGCTCTCTTCTCCCCCCTCCGCCATTATGCTCCTCTGTTCTTTTGAACGCCGGGGTGCCAACGACCTTCACGCGGGTCTGGCCCTGGGGGGGGGGGGGGCGGGGCGGGAGTCTGAAACATTGATTATAGTCAGTATTACATCCCCCATGACTCCCGGGAGAGTGAGGACACACACCTGGGCGTGCCCCCGGCCTGTCCCTGCTCTCCCCTCTCCCCCACTACTATCCTCCCACCTCCCCACATGCTACCGTATAGAGGTGCGATCTTGAGTAAAGAGGAATAACTGCAGAAAGAATGTACTGTATGATATATAAAATGCTTTCTGGTCTAAATATGCATAAGATAAAATAGTCGGGCAGAGAAGTAAATGTACCTGTGATATCGGGGGCCCAGAGTTCTATGCAGATCTAATCTGCCTGACTGTGCCCAGTTTTGTCATCGCATTTTAGGTGCACAGTCTTCCCCGTTATTACACGCACGTTCAAATAATGTTAAACGTTATGATGTTTGTAATACCCAGGCAATTTGCTGTTGAAGTAATCACAATCGTTAAGTTTTGGACAAGTTTGTGCAGTACAACACATGGAATCAGTTCTGACAGGAGCATGGGGATGCATTCCTTGGCCCTTGTTTGGGGGGACCCGGTGGCTGGCCGGGCGCAGGCTCGTCCTAGTTTGGTGAGGTACATCTTCCCGCATAGCCATAGCAACACCCGAGTTAAATGGCCAACATAAACATACTTTCCTGGAACGTGAGGGGAATGGGAGCCCCCAGAAAACGTTCTATGATTTTCTCATATGTCAGAAACCACAACCCTCACATAGTGTGCCTCCAGGAGACGCATATGATCTCTGAAAAAACAAAATTATTACAAAAACCTTGGGTACAATGGGCTATACACTCAACCTACTCTTCATATGCCAGAGGAGTATCCATACTAATCCACAAGCGGCTGCGGTGGGAACCGGGACGCACAGTCAGAGACCCAGAGGGCAGATTTCTGTTCATCCAGGCGTGGATAGAGTCCCAACCCTATGTAATAATCGGGCTATACCTCCCCCCACCAGCCAACATAGCAATCCTACACCAGGCGGCCCAATTCGCCACCCAGTACCCCAACGCCTCCATAATATGTATGGGCGACTTAAATTTGACACTGGAGCCACAAATGGACAGATTTGGTGCCCCCGCAGCTCACCCAGCCCAAACCAGCCCCTCGCCTCTGATGCAATTCTTACAGGAGGTCGGCTGGCGCGATGTGTGGAGAGTTAGACATCCGGCGACACGTGAATACTCGTGTCACTCCACTGGTAGGAATACTCTATCCCGAATAGACTACTGTCTTGGTAACGCCAGACTGTGCACTGCAATAACCCACATTAAATACCTCACTAGAGGTATATCGGACCACTCACCTATATTCGTAGAAGTCTCCACGCCAGACACGCAGGCCCATAGACATAACTGGCGTGTACACCCATTCTGGTTAAATTTATTCGGAACAAATGATAGAGTACCCGACCAACTCTCTGTTTTCCTAGAACTAAATCAGCCAGATACCGACCCGGCGGTGCTGTGGGAGACATTAAAGGCCTTCTTACGAGGCGCTCTAAAATCGTCCATCTCATATATTAAAAGGGAGTCTTCCAGGCTGGAACAGGAGATGGCGTCCCAGTATGAACGCCTAGAGGCAGACTACATTACAGACCCAACCGACGAACGCAGAGAGCAGTGGCTAAGGCAGGGCAGGCAATATTTAACCCACCTACAAGAGAAGGCTCGTAGAGCCTCCTTCTTTGTAAAACAGCGGTTTTATGAACTTGGCAATCAGTCCAGCAGCCTATTGGCTACTCTGGTGCATCAAAATTCGGCATCACCGTCGATACTCCGTATCGCATCAGAAACAGGAGAGATACTCCACCAAAAAGACTCAATAGGAGCAAGATTTCAACGGTTTTATAGAGACCTCTACGCCACTGGATTCCATGCCACACAACAAGAACTAACAAGCTTCTTGTCTAACCTTAATTTCCCCACACTTTCCCAGGACCAACAGACCCTAGTAGATGCCCCATTTACGCTAACTGAACTTTCGGAGGCTCTTCAGGAGATGTCCAACGGTAAAGCCCCAGGCCCAGATGGCCTACCAGTAGAGGTATTCGCAAAATACCAAGAAATACTCCTGCCCACACTGCTGGAAACTTATAATGCGGCCTATAATAATAAAACACTACCCCCATCCTTCTATGAGGCTACAATCGTACTCATCCTAAAGCCAGGAAAAGATGCCCTGGAATGTGGCTCATATAGACCCATATCCCTCCTTAACTCGGATTATAAACTCCTGACAAAAATGCTTGCCCGACGCCTCAATAACGTTATTCTAGACCTGATACATCCAGACCAAACCGGATTCATGCCGGGCAAATCCACAAGAGAAAACCTACGAAGGGTTCAGGTAATAACGCAAATCGGAGAGACAGACAAAGCGGACTGGGCCCTGGCTTCATTGGATGCAGCCAAGGCCTTTGATTCCATAGAGTGGCCCTTCCTGCTCCAGGTGCTGAGGAGATTTGGGTTCGGAGACCGTTTTATCCAATGGATCTCCATAATCTACAAAACACCATTGGCAGCGATCTCCGTGAACGGCACCTGTTCTACGTACTTTCCCCTGTATAGAGGGACTAGACAGGGGTGTCCCCTCTCCCCGCTTCTCTTTGCCCTGGCCATGGAACCATTGGCCCTCATGCTCCGTGCAAGCCCCCTATACCACGGGATTCAAATCGGAAATCGGGAGGACCGTGTGGCGTTATACGCCGACGACCTCATGCTCTTCATGGCAGACCCGACAACTACCCTGCCTCATGCCATAGATGTTATTAACACATTTGGATCCTTCTCAGGATTACAGGTAAATTGGTCAAAATCCGCCTTAATGCTAGTGTCTACACAGAACCCCCTACAATCTATGGACACACTGTGCGGATTACGGGTCTCTAGAGAATTCAAATACCTGGGAGTTCAGATCACCAATACAACTACTAGAGTCCTTGATCTGAATATCTATCCATTAATAGACCTATATAGATCCAAATTTAGAGTATGGGGATCACTACCCCTGTCGGTCGCAGGCCATATTAACTTGATCAAAATGATAGTCTTACCGAAGTGTCTATACGTCCTACAGCATATCTCCGTTCCAATCCCGACTAGATTTTTCCGAATGATGAACTCCCTCATGACCTCCTTCATATGGGGCAATTCTCGTCCAAAACTTAAGCTCTCCACGCTGCAGAGACCGAAAGATGAAGCCGGGTCGGCACTCCCAGACTTATTACTATATTACCTAGCCGGCCAATTGATACACCTAAAATGTTGGCTGAAAAACGGTCCACTGCCCAATTCAGAGGCCCATTTGGCACAGACTCTGAACACTTCTAGTCTCTGGCCGCTGCTGGAGCTCCCCGCCACGGTGAGGGGCAAAATACTGCCTATTCACAGACTGGCTATGCGGGTCTGGCACCAGGCGAGGGAGGTGAGTGGATTCTCGGATATAGCCGCAGACATGCCGCTGTGGAGGAACCCTGGGCTGGGGGAGCTGCGGTTGCTAACTGACCTAGAGGTGTGGGAACAGCATGGGATAGCTCATCTAGGAGACCTATACAATTCTAATATCCTGCTATCCTTTGA